>NC_069501.1:524427855-524452855 GCF_027579735.1 Bombina bombina | reverse complement strand
AGTGGGTTTACGATATAAGTTAGTATCTACAGTCTTTGTAGATGTCTGAGCAAAAAGCTCAATATCCAAAAATTTGGTGTGTAGTGGATGTTGTTCAAAGGTAAATTTAAGATTTTCAAAAAGAGGTTTCACTGCAAGGAAAACAGAAACAGAGGCGCCACATGTGTAGATCAATCAAAACAGACAATATCCAAGTTAGATGAGATACAGGATACTCACAAACGTGAAGGCACTCTCTTGTGCCTGTAGGAGCGGGCTGGTATTTAAACAGCAAACCAGCTAGCTGTACCAAGGGATCCCCGTCAGGATATCCTCGCAACAGTAATCCTTCACTAGATTGATTCCAGCAAAAAGGAAAAAATGTTCAGAGGGGAGGAAGGCTAAACAGCCTTATGGTTACTGGCAAGGGAAATGCCACACGAACACCAGATTTGTTTAAAAAGTATCAAGTATTTTATTTTACAAAAGATAAAAAATACCATCAATAACAAATTACAGCTTGGTGTATTTAATGGCAAATCTCCTTGTATATAGAGATAATAGCGACGCGTTTCTCAGGGAAGACCCTGTTTCATCAGGCTTGTATACTCTAGAACCATTTAAAACCCCTTTATATAGGGATCAGTAACCATATGTTTGCAATAAACCCTCCCCTTCCTTGACATAAACCAATGAAACCTTTTCTTTCCGAAAACTCCCACTTGTTGCCTTAATTAGAAGTTTATAATAGTTTTTCCTTTAGTATTATGTCCACTTGATCAATAATCTGTGAGTCCATATCCTAATGTGGTTATGTGTGATGTTAGATCTAGATCGTAATGTGTCGATTGTGAGATAATTAAAAGTGTATGAATGTAAACATACTTAATCGGTGATCGTTTTTTGACCAATTAAAAGCCTGCTTTAGGAGGCTTGTACAATTTGAAACACCCAATTGGTTCATGTGCTCTTAGTTTGATGACTACAATTACCATCATACCTCTCTACCGGAACTATAAGGAAATAGAATTTGCCTAATTGTGAATTGTTCTCTGACCGTCTAATTTCAGTGACTACAAGTACCATAATGCTTCTCTAGTCTCTACCGGAAGTGCCCGGATAGTGTGTCTGCGTGACTGTTATTTTGTAGTCTTTTTCGTCTAAGTGGGGGCTTGTACTTAATAATCCATTCGATTGGTTGGTGTCACATTCCCACTTTAACTGCAGTTTGACTCTGATGGACTACAACTCCCATCATGCTTCTCTGTGTCCAATAGAAACCGCTATCTGGTGTCTAATGGGCATCCACTTGTAGTCTCCCTATACAGGCGCATTTGGTTCACTCGCAATGGTTTTGCAGATGTACCCATTGCGCTCCTAAGTGTAATGGTGGGGGCAGAATTACATACTCTAAATTATGAATAACATGTTAATGAATAATATGATTGCTCTAAAACAATTTGCTTCATTGCTTATAATACTCGATCTTTAATTAGGTCAATGTGATAGCACAATAACAATTGTAAAGTGCTGTAAATAAACTTTGCTGATTACACTCTATATACTTTAACTATGAAATTAAAAACGTGTACCGATTTAAACATAATGATATAATGTCAGTGCATATAAATTTATAGTTAAAGTGACTCAACCTTTTACACCTAATGTATATATTTTTCTAACTAATAAAAAATGTTGGTGCACCTTAATCTAAATTATATGTATTATTTTATACCATATATTAGTCATCAGCCTTATGATAATGGTAATATTAATGAAGATAAAGATTATGCTAAGTGTGGTGTTCAATATTATGCTGAATGTGTTATGAAGAAAAAGAATATGAGTGGTCCTATTATTACCACTGGTGGCTGACAAAACCTAAGTGCGTATATATATGTGTAATTTTCAAACATAGTGAAATTGATTGTGATAGTGAATTCCTAATAGTGTTTAATGCTACCACTTAATACCACTTATAATGACGATGAAGTTGTGATGTCACCTATACTGCTGTGTCTATGATTATTTATCATGTGTATGATGGTGTGATAAATTATTATCCCAATTGGATGTAACTAGGCAGCAAGTGAGCTCGGAAAGTAAAGTATACCAAGAATTCCCACTGTTTAACACAGTGAAAAAAGGAAATATAAAAAACATCACCAAATCAGTGAATGATACCGTGTTAAACATACAAATCTTAACAGAGCCCATAATAATTATAACCATAGTATACTAATAACTTCAGAAATTGACATATTATGAAATAGCTTAAGAGAACGCAGCAGAGTCTATGACTTCATTGAGGCCAGTTGGAAATAAACTATTGAATTTAAAGATCCAATATGTTTCTCTTTGTCTCAACTTACTGAACCTATTGTACAGATTACTTTTAGGAATGCATTCTATTGGGGTGATTTTAAATGGACATTTACCAGATATAGATTTTTGACAGGTGTGACGGGATACGCTATGTTTAGATGATTTTACCTTAATGTTTCTTAAGTGTTCACTCCACCGAGTTCTGACCTTCCTACAGGTCCTGCCTATATATTGTATCCCACATTCGCATGTGAGTACATAGATAACAAAATTAGAGTCACAAGTCATTTTGTTTTTGATGGAAAAAGTCTCCCCGGTGTTATGTGAAACAATCTCAGTGGAACCTTGCGTGATGTGGTCACACATAAAACAAAGTTTCTTTCCACATCTAAAGGCTCCTATCCTATTAAAGATGTCATTACCTTTCTTTCTTGTTCCTCTAGACTTATTCACCATATTCCTTTTTGACATAACAACCTTACTAGGAGCTAGTTTCTGTTTATATGTAGGTGCTCTTTTAAAAACTAATTTTGGTTGTAGTGGTAAAGTTTTATTTAAAATCGGATCTTTAAGGAGGATAGGCCAATGTTTTTTTAGAACTTTGTTAATGATTCTGTGGTTAGAATTATACTGTGTGACAAATAGTGGTTGTTTGTTAAATGTAGTTTCTTTCTGGCTATTATGTTGATCTGAGGTAGTGACTGTTGATAGCAAAAGTTCCCTATCAAGGTCCCTGGCTCTCTGTTGGCCCGAGTTAATTAATTCAGAGGGATACCCTTTTTCTAGGAATCTGGATGTGAGTATGCTTGCTTGTTTATTATATTGTTCTACTGTACTGCAGTTCCTGCGTAGACGACAGAACTGACTGTACGGAATATTTGTTTTCCATCTTGTTAGATGGTTGCTTTGGAAATGTAAAAAATTATTACAGTCCACTTTTTTTAAAAAAGTGGATGTTGATAAATTACCTATTGCATCCCATGATAGTGTCACATCTAAAAATTCAATATTGTTTTTTTGTATATTATGTGTAAAACTGATACCCATACTGTTCCTATTAAGATGTGCAACAAAGTCAAGAGCCTCCGGTACTGAACCATCAAAAATAAATATTAAATCATCTATGTAACGGCCATAGAACACCAGATTGCCCCTCCATCGCGAGTTGTAGATATATAGATCCTCAAATTGACCCATAAAAAGGTTTGCGAAACTGGGGGCAAATCTGGTGCCCATGGCCGTTCCTTTGATCTGTAAATAAAAAGTGTCCAAAAACTGAAAATAATTGTGTTTCAGAATAAAATTAATAAGTGATAGCAAATAATCCTGTTGTTGTTCAGGCATGAAGAAGTCTCTATTCAAATACATCTGTGTGGAGGATATCCCTAGATTATGAGATATATTAGAATAAAGGGACCCCACATCACATGATAGCCACAGATAGTTCCCCTTGTTTTTAATGTCGGATATTTTGTTCAGGAGGTCTCTTGTATCTTTGATGTAAGAAGGGAGATTTATGACATATCTCTGGAGATAGATATCTATGTACTCCGATAGTTTATCAGTTATGCTATTCATGCCCGCTATGATGGGTCTACCTGGCGGGATTCTTTCGTTTTTGTGGAGTTTAGGCAGATGGTAATAATACGGTGTGCTGGGGTGGTCAGGTGTGAGATATCTTTTCTCTTTTTTTGTCAGGATATTCTCCATAAGACCTTGTTCTAATAAAAGATTTAGTTTCTTTGTATAATCTGTAGTGGGATCGAAAGACAATTTAGTGTAGTAATTAGTGTCATCTAGGATCCGTCGGGCCTCTTTAATGTAATCAGAATAGTTCTGTAAAACTATGCCGCCGCCCTTGTCTGCCTGACGGATGACCAGATTTTTGTCATCCGTCAGGCTTCTAAGGGCCCTGGCTTCATTAGGCCATGTACGCTTTTTGCCTATAATTCTATTGGGCATAGACTCAAAGTCTTCTAAGACTAGTTGTTGGTATAGGTCTATATAGGACACTTCCTCTAAACTCCACAAAAACGAAAGAATCCCGCCAGGTAGACCCATCATAGCGGGCATGAATAGCATAACTGATAAACTATCGGAGTACATAGATATCTATCTCCAGAGATATGTCATAAATCTCCCTTCTTACATCAAAGATACAAGAGACCTCCTGAACAAAATATCCGACATTAAAAACAAGGGGAACTATCTGTGGCTATCATGTGATGTGGGGTCCCTTTATTCTAATATATCTCATAATCTAGGGATATCCTCCACACAGATGTATTTGAATAGAGACTTCTTCATGCCTGAACAACAACAGGATTATTTGCTATCACTTATTAATTTTATTCTGAAACACAATTATTTTCAGTTTTTGGACACTTTTTATTTACAGATCAAAGGAACGGCCATGGGCACCAGATTTGCCCCCAGTTTCGCAAACCTTTTTATGGGTCAATTTGAGGATCTATATATCTACAACTCGCGATGGAGGGGCAATCTGGTGTTCTATGGCCGTTACATAGATGATTTAATATTTATTTTTGATGGTTCAGTACCGGAGGCTCTTGACTTTGTTGCACATCTTAATAGGAACAGTATGGGTATCAGTTTTACACATAATATACAAAAAAACAATATTGAATTTTTAGATGTGACACTATCATGGGATGCAATAGGTAATTTATCAACATCCACTTTTTTTAAAAAAGTGGACTGTAATAATTTTTTACATTTCCAAAGCAACCATCTAACAAGATGGAAAACAAATATTCCGTACAGTCAGTTCTGTCGTCTACGCAGGAACTGCAGTACAGTAGAACAATATAATAAACAAGCAAGCATACTCACATCCAGATTCCTAGAAAAAGGGTATCCCTCTGAATTAATTAACTCGGGCCAACAGAGAGCCAGGGACCTTGATAGGGAACTTTTGCTATCAACAGTCACTACCTCAGATCAACATAATAGCCAGAAAGAAACTACATTTAACAAACAACCACTATTTGTCACACAGTATAATTCTAACCACAGAATCATTAACAAAGTTCTAAAAAAACATTGGCCTATCCTCCTTAAAGATCCGATTTTAAATAAAACTTTACCACTACAACCAAAATTAGTTTTTAAAAGAGCACCTACATATAAACAGAAACTAGCTCCTAGTAAGGTTGTTATGTCAAAAAGGAATATGGTGAATAAGTCTAGAGGAACAAGAAAGAAAGGTAATGACATCTTTAATAGGATAGGAGCCTTTAGATGTGGAAAGAAACTTTGTTTTATGTGTGACCACATCACGCAAGGTTCCACTGAGATTGTTTCACATAACACCGGGGAGACTTTTTCCATCAAAAACAAAATGACTTGTGACTCTAATTTTGTTATCTATGTACTCACATGCGAATGTGGGATACAATATATAGGCAGGACCTGTAGGAAGGTCAGAACTCGGTGGAGTGAACACTTAAGAAACATTAAGGTAAAATCATCTAAACATAGCGTATCCCGTCACACCTGTCAAAAATCTATATCTGGTAAATGTCCATTTAAAATCACCCCAATAGAATGCATTCCTAAAAGTAATCTGTACAATAGGTTCAGTAAGTTGAGACAAAGAGAAACATATTGGATCTTTAAATTCAATAGTTTATTTCCAACTGGCCTCAATGAAGTCATAGACTCTGCTGCGTTCTCTTAAGCTATTTCATAATATGTCAATTTCTGAAGTTATTAGTATACTATGGTTATAATTATTATGGGCTCTGTTAAGATTTGTATGTTTAACACGGTATCATTCACTGATTTGGTGATGTTTTTTATATTTCCTTTTTTCACTGTGTTAAACAGTGGGAATTCTTGGTATACTTTACTTTCCGAGCTCACTTGCTGCCTAGTTACATCCAATTGGGATAATAATTTATCACACCATCATACACATGATAAATAATCATAGACACAGCAGTATAGGTGACATCACAACTTCATCGTCATTATAAGTGGTATTAAGTGGTAGCATTAAACACTATTAGGAATTCACTATCACAATCAATTTCACTATGTTTGAAAATTACACATATATATACGCACTTAGGTTTTGTCAGCCACCAGTGGTAATAATAGGACCACTCATATTCTTTTTCTTCATAACACATTCAGCATAATATTGAACACCACACTTAGCATAATCTTTATCTTCATTAATATTACCATTATCATAAGGCTGATGACTAATATATGGTATAAAATAATACATATAATTTAGATTAAGGTGCACCAACATTTTTTATTAGTTAGAAAAATATATACATTAGGTGTAAAAGGTTGAGTCACTTTAACTATAAATTTATATGCACTGACATTATATCATTATGTTTAAATCGGTACACGTTTTTAATTTCATAGTTAAAGTATATAGAGTGTAATCAGCAAAGTTTATTTACAGCACTTTACAATTGTTATTGTGCTATCACATTGACCTAATTAAAGATCGAGTATTATAAGCAATGAAGCAAATTGTTTTAGAGCAATCATATTATTCATTAACATGTTATTCATAATTTAGAGTATGTAATTCTGCCCCCACCATTACACTTAGGAGCGCAATGGGTACATCTGCAAAACCATTGCGAGTGAACCAAATGCGCCTGTATAGGGAGACTACAAGTGGATGCCCATTAGACACCAGATAGCGGTTTCTATTGGACACAGAGAAGCATGATGGGAGTTGTAGTCCATCAGAGTCAAACTGCAGTTAAAGTGGGAATGTGACACCAACCAATCGAATGGATTATTAAGTACAAGCCCCCACTTAGACGAAAAAGACTACAAAATAACAGTCACGCAGACACACTATCCGGGCACTTCCGGTAGAGACTAGAGAAGCATTATGGTACTTGTAGTCACTGAAATTAGACGGTCAGAGAACAATTCACAATTAGGCAAATTCTATTTCCTTATAGTTCCGGTAGAGAGGTATGATGGTAATTGTAGTCATCAAACTAAGAGCACATGAACCAATTGGGTGTTTCAAATTGTACAAGCCTCCTAAAGCAGGCTTTTAATTGGTCAAAAAACGATCACCGATTAAGTATGTTTACATTCATACACTTTTAATTATCTCACAATCGACACATTACGATCTAGATCTAACATCACACATAACCACATTAGGATATGGGCTCACAGATTATTGATCAAGTGGACATAATACTAAAGGAAAAACTATTATAAACTTCTAATTAAGGCAACAAGTGGGAGTTTTCGGAAAGAAAAGGTTTCATTGGTTTATGTCAAGGAAGGGGAGGGTTTATTGCAAACATATGGTTACTGATCCCTATATAAAGGGGTTTTAAATGGTTCTAGAGTATACAAGCCTGATGAAACAGGGTCTTCCCTGAGAAACGCGTCGCTATTATCTCTATATACAAGGAGATTTGCCATTAAATACACCAAGCTGTAATTTGTTATTGATGGTATTTTTTATCTTTTGTAAAATAAAATACTTGATACTTTTTAAACAAATCTGGTGTTCGTGTGGCATTTCCCTTGCCAGTAACCATAAGGCTGTTTAGCCTTCCTCCCCTCTGAACATTTTTTCCTTTTTGCTGGAATCAATCTAGTGAAGGATTACTGTTGCGAGGATATCCTGACGGGGATCCCTTGGTACAGCTAGCTGGTTTGCTGTTTAAATACCAGCCCGCTCCTACAGGCACAAGAGAGTGCCTTCACGTTTGTGAGTATCCTGTATCTCATCTAACTTGGATATTGTCTGTTTTGATTGATCTACACATGTGGCACCTCTGTTTCTGTTTTCCTTGCAGTGAAACCTCTTTTTGAAGATACACCATCGTTTGGGTGAAGACCGAGAGCTGCCTTCTATTTATACTTCCATTTATTTGGACTTATTTGGACTTCAGTTGGGATCTTTCCCATTTCACCTATTGATACGTCTGTATTCTCATATATATATTTTTTATTCTATCATTATATTTTATGTTTTATATTTTACATTTTACAGATTTTACCATTTATTTTCTATATATTGTTTTATAGGTTTTTTTACATTTTTGGTATCACCAAAGGGGTTTTTTGATTGTATTTCAGTACTATTTTCTGCCCTGAGTCATTAGCGCCTCCTATAGGGGATTTGTGGTATTACTCTAATATCACAATATCCCTCTTAATAAATTTAAGATTTGCCTCATTGGTATTGATGTATTTAATGAAATCTTCCACACTGTTACCGTCTCCATTCCACACCAGCAGCAGGTCATCGATGTAGCGTCCAAAATATATGATGTTGTTCTTGAAAGGGTTGCCACCTCCATAGATGTGGAACAGCTCCCACCATCCCATATAGAGATTGGCTTAGGAGGGGGCAAACTTGGCCACCATTGCCGTTCCACGCCTCTGGAGGTAGCAACACCCCTCGAACAGAAAAAAATTGTGAGTTAATAAAAATTCGATGGCTAAAATAAGGAACTGTTTAACCTCCACCGAATAATTAGAATAATTATCCAAAATAAAGGACACCACCTCAAGCCCCTGCTGGTGTGGAATGGAGGTGTAAAGAGAAACAACATCTATGGTCACAAATCTGTATGTGTCTTCCCATATGATATCCTGTACTGTTCTTAGGACCTGGGTAGCATCCCTTACATAACTCATAAGGCTCACCACTATGGGTTGGAGAAAAGAGTCAACCAGTTCAGATAAAGGCTCCAAAAGGGAATCGACCCCCGAGATGATGGGACGACCGGGGGGATTCTGGGCATCCTTATGGAGCTATGGAAGAAAATAAAAAACCGGAGTTAATGGTTTTTTAGGTAACAATGAATTTAGAAGGGAAGGCGGTATAACACCCTTATGTGAGCATAAAGTCAAGATATCTTTCACTAGGGGCATATAGGCTGTGGTGGGATTGAAGGTAAGTTTTTTATAGACATCTGTATCATTTAGTTGACGGTATGATTCACTAATATAATACTCCCTATCCATCACCACGACATTGCCTCCCTTATCAGACTCTTTGATGACTAGGGCAGTGTTCTTACCTAAGGCAATAAGAGATTTTCGTTGTGCCGGTGTGAGGTTGTGTCTAAAATGATCCTTCATTCTGTTTTTTTGGGAGTGAATCTCCTCAGATAAAGTGACAAGTTTTTGCTTGACTGTGCGCTGAAAAACTTCTATATTTTTACTCCTGCTATGTACAGGGTAAAAGTCACATTTTTTCATGCCAGAAACTGAAGGCAGCCTAGCAACAACCTCAGACTGCATAGTATCCTCATTAAGGATTGTAGTCATGTCCAAAATTAGACACTGTTCATCAAACTTAAATGCATCTTTATTCATTTGTTGTTCATTGCTAGCACCAACAACTGCAATCTGTTCAGTACCATCACTATTACCTGAAAAATGTTTTTTGAGGTTAAGCTTGCGTACAAATAAATTAACATTGTGTATAGTACTGAAGAGGTTGAAATGAGATGTAGGTGAAAAGCCTAGACCTAGACTTAGAACCTCTATGTCAGTGTATGTCAGAGAGACCTTAGAGAGGTTTACAACATTTTTTAAAGGTATTTTCTGGTCTGTGTCCTCGTTTGATATCTGCCTTGTGTGTTTACACTTGTTTCCGCCCCTCCTGCCCCTTCGTGTTTTTTTCTTTTTTGTTTGGTCCCCTGGCGCAATTCGTTTTTTTGACTCACTAGTGTGATTAATTGGATTGTCCAGCACTGAGCTGATACTAGGTAATACAACATCATCGCCAGAGTCTGGATCAGAGGTTTCTACATCATAGTCAGTTTCCGCAAAATGTACTTTTTTGCTTTGTTTAGCAATATCTTTGCTTTGATTAGGTTTCTGAAACTTACGACTATGATGTCTGGGCCCCTGTCTACAGCTGTTCCACCTATATACTTTATCAGAATCAGAATCTCTTTTGTTCCTAGATAGCTTTTGTTTTTTAAATTCCCACAATTCTTTAGTGAATTTGGCCATATTAGCTTCAAACCTATTATCATAGGTGACAAAATTAACATCTGTTTGGAAATGAAGTAAATCCTGCTGCACCAATTTGATCTGTGCAACAAGATCCAACCTGAGTTGTTTTTTATATTCCACCAAAAGATCTATAAGAGCAAAAGAGCAAACATCCAATACATGATTCCATTTGTTAATAAAATCAGAGTCCGTTACAACAAAAGAAGGGAATTTTCTGATCCTCAATCCTCTGGGTATCCTCGCTTGTTTTTTGTAAAGTAGAAAAGTTTTTATATCTAGATCAAGTTTGATGTCCTTGCGTCTTAACTCATCTATATGAAAGAAGAGGTCATCTAAAGTGTTGGTGTTATCATCAAATATATCCTCGACCCCTTCCTCATATGTATGTAGTGTAGCTTCCAAGTCCCGTAAAACAAAAATGTTAGCCAACCTCAGACATGATGGAAATTGTGTATAATATTGCTACTACAAAAATCTGAATAACAACAGAGTCCAAAAGCAAAACCACGGCACAACAGGCAAATAAGAATCATCAGCACCGCACAATAATACGCTTATTTAAGCCGTTACAGCTATATCAGCCTTACGTGAGTGAGGGCAGCCACAGATCAATGAACCAAACACAGCAGACACATCAGATCCTCAGCGCTCACCTACTCCACGTCTTCCCCGGCAGCGTGTCTTCAGCGAGTGCACACGTCGTTCAGCCTGCTCCAGAGTGAGGGTGCCGTAAGACAGCGTCTTCGTTAGAACGCCAATCAGCAAACAGGAAGTAAAAAGGTAAGTCTTATCGCAACTCCTCCTCAGGAAACGCACAGTGACTCTTGTTTAAAAGTTGAAAAGTCTTTATTAGTAGTAGCAAGCAATTAAAAACAGGGAGTGTGAGATACAACTCACAAATTTAAGCATAGTATTCCAGTACTGCAAGACACAGCAAACATGTTTCGTGTGGGGCCTCCACACTTGTTCACTGCTGTTGATTGCAAGCACTGGATACACCTTTTAAGGACAGTCAATCACCAAGAATTACAAACATATGTGAACTTAACCCTGCCTGTGCTAAGAATTGCAAAATAGTATACACAATCATTTAGCATGAAAGAGGAAAACATAGATTAGCTAACACTAAATATAGATAAGAGTATATTGTATGATTTTGATTATATAAAAAATTGTAGTTTTGCAACAAAACAATCAAAATATGTTTTTATCTCTCTCTCCAGAGACTTGGAAAAACAAGAACCTGTCATATAGATACACATCATATAAATAAATTAACATCAGTTTCCATATTTATACCAAGGGGGTGTCTAGTATTAAGAGTGAATATCCACTGAGCCTCCTTATAGCTCAGTTTATATTCCCTATCTCCCCCCCTGGAGTGTTTTGGGATATGGTCAATAGCCTGGAATGACACCAGGGATGAGTCAGCTGCATGCATATTTTTGAAATGCTTAGCAACAGGCGTGAAGACATCAGGGTTATCAATGTTCCTGATGTGTTCAAGGGTTCTGTCCCTAAGCATTCTCTGGGTTTTTCCAACATATTGGATCTGGCACCCCCTGCAGGTCAAAAGATAAATTACAAAAGTAGATTTGCAGTTTAATTTGTGCCTGATCCGATATGATTTGTTGGAAACTGAGGAGTGAAAATGATCACCCTTCACCACATAGTTGCAAGTCTTGCATATTCTTGATTTGCATCTAAAAAACCCCATTCTCTGAGGTAACCAAGTGCATGTTCTCTGTGTTGGTAATTGTGAAGGTGCTACTATGTTGCCAATGTTGATGGCTTTCCTAGCTACAAATTTGCAGCCGTTATTGGCGACCCTTTCTAAAGAAGGGTCAGTAGCAAGGATAGGTAGACACTCCCTAATGAAAATGCTTAGGGACAGAGCCCTTGAACACATCAGGGACATTGATAACCCTGATGTCTTCACGTCTTTCCTCTTTCATGCTAAATGATTGTGTACACTATTTTGCAATTCTTAGCACAGGCAGGGTTAAGTTCACATATGTTTGTAATTCTTGGTGATTGACTGTCCTTAAAGGCTGTATCCAGTGCTTGCAATCAACAGCAGTGAACAAATGTGGAGGCCCCACACGAAACATGCTTGCCGTGTCTTGCAGTACTGGAATACCATGCTTAAATTTGTGAGTTGTATCTCACACTCCCTGTTTTTAATTGCTTGCTACTACTAATAAAGACTTTTCAACTTTTAAACAAGAGTCACTGTGCGTTTCCTGAGGAGGAGTTGCGATAAGATTTACCTTTTTACTTCCCGTGTTGCCGTAATAGGCTGTTGGCGCATGCACAGTAGCGTTAACGGGACGCAGATCCGACACACCTGTGCTCAATTTACTGCACTGTGTGGGGTATATAGGAGGGTAAGTTTGATGTCATTTGTATATGTATTTTATGGTCTGAGGAAGGGGCTAAAGACCCCGAAACATCACAATAAAAAAACTTTGGATTTTAATACCGGAGAGTGCCTGATTTCCTTTGGATGGTAGATACTTTTGTTCAGGAGAACCCTGGGAACTGCATTACTATTTGGAGAGTGCTGGTCTGTATTGGATTGAATTATATATATATATATATATATATATATATGTTTTTGATTATGTCACTATTTTAGATCTTTTTAAATCAAGTGTTATCTTTGATTATGTTTGTATTTCATTGAATTGTTTAATCTAATTATCTTAATTATTTTTTTCTAGTTGTTTAAAGTTCATGTAGCCTTTTTTTTTTATAATCATGGTTTAAAAAAAAATAAAATAATAATGAGTATTATACTTAAAAATATAGTTATCTTTTTGGAATTACTTTATTCAATTTTAAAAAATCAACATAAACTTTGGATCAACAGCTAACATATCTTATATCTTTTTATTTGGTTGATGTATAATGCAGATGGTGACATTATAAACCACTGGCAACATATATAGATGAATATAATGTTCTATTAAAGTTTGTATTGTAGGGAATAAATACAGTAAATATGAGACGCCTCATTGACAGTACATAATTTCTTTTGTTTCTATATTTGAAATGGCTCAATATTAGTTTGCACAATGAAGAATTGAATATAATTCATAACTTATTCACATAAACATATTCTATATGCTGGTTGTAACTCTCAATTTATTTGGGGAGACCAAAGCACATATCATAATAGAATAGTATAAGTTTTTAAGGCAACTGAGTATTATTGGGGAGTTGCATTTTTTGTATTGTATATATGTATATGCTTCCTGGCTTTAAACTCTCATTAGTGTTAAAATATTAACTATATATACCCTGTATTGATAATTGTACTGAATGATCATGCCATAATTGATTAACATAATATGCATTGCTCATCAGCTGTACACTCTTGATATCCATCGATTTGGCTATTTAAGGGTGTAAAACGGATATTGTGTATGGCCTATGACTAAGGCTAACAACCAGCCGAAACTCGTAAGACCGACTGGTTGCTGATGAACAATGGCATAATTTTAACTCTATATTTTTTCTTTGCCCCCGCTTTTTTAGTGTATCTTATCATTTTCACAATAAATTACCATTTTTTTCAACGGAGCTCGCTGGACCTGTCTTTCGTTCTTGAATTTGTGTCTCTTCCGGCTGGAGCACCGAGTGAGTGGAAGGCAAATCTGTCCGGGGTTGCGCACAGTATCTACATCATCGAGAGTGGACACGAGTACAGCGTGCAAGATGGCACACATGTAGCAATTCAGAGCTGCATTGAGTGGCGTCCTCGGTGAGTTCGGGGATGTAGCTGATCGTTATCCAGAGCACAAGGTGATACATAGGCAACACAGACGGACTCAAGCGAATTGGCACGGATCCAGACTTACCGATATATGGTGAGAGTAACGCTGTAGATCTATATACAGGAACTTATATCTGTGTTGTGACTTTATGTATATTCAGGAATGCATTGGCGCTATTTATATTGACTGTATTTGAAACAATCCACATCTCATATTGATTATTTTGACAAATACCTACACAACTTTGAGTCCACTAACAGAGGAGTTCTTTAAATTGCTGACTAAATTGTGTTTCCTTTCCTCTGTGTGGAAACAGTTGTTGGTGGCATCCAATAATGTGTAATTTTTTGGACATTGTGGGAATTATTTCTCCTATATTGATAGATACACTTAGGGGGCAATATGAGTTTCTTTTCTTTACAATCTCTAACTGATATGGACATTAACAGACTGACTTTGGAAGATACGTTTATAAGACAGCAAGAAACACTAGACATCAGTGACATTTTTTTTATTGATGGAACGTACTTTGATTAAAGAATATTGCACTTGGTGGGACAAGAGAGCCCTGGAAAAATACCTTTTGCTGGAGCTTATACCCAGCGGCCTGCGCTTGAACAAATTTCCCACATTTCAAGTGGATGATTATGACTTTATCAATGAGTGGAATACAGCACTGTCTGACTGCTCCAAATATTAATGGGTTTAATAATTAAATTCAATGACAAACAACTTACTAAAATTAGAGAGGATATAGCTGGTGTACAGTTGCAGCTGAATGAGTTTTTGGATCATCCGAAATATAATGATCTTGACAGAGTTCTTAAAGATAGTGTGGATAAGTTTAGATTGGAACTTGATCTTTTCAAACTTCGTAAATTCAATTGTGACAACGATGATTATATTAACAATAAAGTTTATGTTTGGCAAACTAACACCAGAAACACTAAACACAGGAGAAGGTGGGTTAACAATAAACAAAAACACACAGGTCAAGAAAAGAGGGTCACCTTTTCTGATTCAGAAGGTACTGACACTGAGCCATTAGGCCATTCTTCTCAGAGTGGTTCTAGTGACCAATCCAAAGAAGAAGAACAGGCTGTTATGCCTAAACAAAAGAGTAAAACAACACGTACCAAGGGGGACACCACATTGACTAGATTTGAGCCTGTAGTGACCAGGAATTGTAGCCAAAGAGACATAAAATAAGAGAACACAGATACCAGACAAAGGGAATTTTTAAGTGATAATGAGAGTGACACTCCTGTAATAAGTGTACAAACAAAATCCTGCCTTAAAACCAATAATCAGTCCATCCAGCACCCTTTAGGACAAGTGGGGATGGAAACAGAAGGGGGAAGAGGACGAAGAAAAGATAAAAAAAGTCGCAGGGGCAGAGGACAACACAACAAATACTGAATACAAAAATCATAAACCTCGGGGGGGCGGAGCTAACTGCTGTGGAGCTAAGACGTGTCTGATCACAGCTCTGCTCTAGACACCTCTTTAAAGTCAATATTTGGCAGTTAAAAATACAAATTCCCTACTGCTTATACCCTACAAGTGTAGCTGAGGACACCTACGTCTTAATCTGCTATAATTCTGGAACTTTTACGGACGCTTTGAACGTCACTTCTTTGGAAGTAGTGAAACACCAAGTATCCCACGCTACGGAGGGCCGGGATCCTGCTCAGAAGGCTTGAGAACTTTCACTACAGAAAACCCGAATAGGTGTCACTATCTATTGTGGACACCGGACTCCATCTGGTCGCAGGCATCGGCTGTTTTTTTTGAGCCCTCGGCTCTAGTTGACCATACCCCACTGCCGTCTAGCCTACAGCCTTTGCTCTGGAGGGTCGGGGACCTGCTCCGGAGCACTTACCTTTTGGACTGGGGGAGCCTACCTGCGTCCCACAGACGAAATGGCGCGAAAAGACGCCATCTTGGGCCTACCGACCTCCCGTTCACATCGGCTTCTTCGACAGTGTGACCTCCCGTCTGGCGCAGATTTCAAGTCCCGGCTACCCTTTTTGACCATCTCAGGTCCTTCTCTGTTAGCTGCAGCAGTGGTCCCTTTCAGCTCAAGAACTTGTGAGTTCGGACAGAGGCGTTCTTCTCCACGTGGGTGCGGCAGGCTTCAGTAATAGCTCCTGAGGGTCGGGGCTCCGCTCCGAAGCTGAGATCATCTGTCTTGCAGATTGTGATGCTTCCTACCACTCAGTAACAACCCGCAGAAGGGACCCACCTGGAGGACACAGAAGCGAAGCAGAAAGGTGAGGTCAATCGCCCCCTATTCCTGAGCCCCCTTAGTTATCGCTCCTAAAGTTGTTCCCGGACATTACAGGGGAAGTTATAAGCCTGATCTGGTTTAGGCCCACTTACAGAGGATTTGGAAACTAGATGGTATAAGGGTTACGGATCAGCCGACACTAGCCCCTAAAATAAAAGGCCTCTGAGAACAGCTTACAAAATCTATTGCTCAGAAGGGGGGATTATAAACGGCTTCTACGTGAGACTTTCCTCCTGACGGACCTTCATAAAACAAACATAACAGGCCGTATTGAACTTTGCAGGCACTAATACCACTTTTACGGGTATATTCCTGGCCATATTATTAGGCCATCAGTTAACAGCACAAACAGCCAGTGTACATTTGTGGCAGGACTGCCGTTAAGAGCCCTCACAGGATCTGTTATGGATTTTTCAGTTCTCATTTGGGTATCAGAGATAAAGGCTGGTAGATTAACCCCTATAGAGCTTATGGACATTGGCCAGCTCACTAAAAGCTAAGAGAAAGTAGACCTGTTGAATATAGTCTATATAAACCCTACATGCCCTGGATACCGTTGAAATTTTCTGCAGCTCACTTCTCCTTCCTGCTTACTTACAGTTCCTCAGAAGCCTGTAACATTATCGGCTGCACGCTGGTTTGTAACAGATCTTTCACCCAGGCTCTGGCCTGCAAAGTCATTTTCACCTGCAGCACTCAAACTGCTTTGGCTTTGGGATTAATGATGAACTCAATTAAGGGGGACTTTGTCATATAATTGTTATTTCTTTTGCTGCTGCATCAGCTTATGTTCCTCTGCTGCCCAGGCACAGAGTGGAGTGTTTTATTTTGCCTCTTCTATAATACCTGTCCCATACACACTAAACTAGTTAATGGTATCCACTTAACTTTAGTTCATCCCTGCTGGTGCCCCTCAGACTAGCTGATGTGGAGGATAGTTCACGCAGAAACAATGTAAGGTTTAGAGGAATACCTGAGGACATCCAACCGGCTGAGATTCAAAACTTCTTGAAAGATCTCAAAGACCTGCTGGGTCCAATATAGGGGCTGACTGACACCATGGAAAGAGCCCATAGAGCCTTGCGACCTAGAACTGTCTCACAGGAGAAACCGAGAGACGTCATAGTCTGCTTCCATAGTTTTCTCTTTAAGGACAGATTCATGCAGGCGGCCTTTCGGAAGCCACAGACATCAGAGAGATTCAAGGACATACAACTGCTGCCTGATCTATCCGCACACACTCTACAGCATCGAAGATACTTCCAGCCAGTTACGCAGATTCTTCGCAGGGAAAATATTAAATACAGATGGGGTTACCCTACTAAACTAATAATTACAAAGGACAACAAAACATTCACTGTGACCTCTCTTTCTCAAGGGACTTCTCTCCTTGGGCAATGGGGCCTCTGGCAGTGGACCAGAGGGGACCTCCCGCTGCTCAATCTAAGCTGAGAGTTACGGCTCCCGAATGGTCTGTCAAGGAGCAAAGGCCAAAGAGGATGAGAACACAGCAGCCTATGGATACCACCCAACCGGAGTCTATGTCCTCCTGAAATTTGAACTTACTTATGTTATATCTCACAGACCTGACAAGATAAAATATGCCTACCTCTACTCTCATTACCCCTTGTTGTTATGTTAACGTGTTACGGAGTAGGGGCTGTATTGTTTGAAAAATGTAATCTTCCGACCATATTTGACCACATTTTACTGTCTCATGTTAGGCTTATGTGTTTACACTGCTCATTACATTTTGTTGTGTCATGTCAGGCCTCTGTGTTCACTTTGTTTTACATATCACAGGCATGACACGATACAATGTTCCTACCTCTACTCTCCTTACCCTGTGTTGATATGCTAACGTGTCACGGAGTAGGGTCTGTATTGATTGAAATATGCAACCTTTTGATCACATGTGATCACATTTTATTGTTTTATGTTTGGCTCATGTGTTTAGAGTGTTCATTACACTTACTGTTTCTTGTCAGGTTTCTGTGTTCACTTGGTATATTATGTTTTGGTTATGCCCTTCTTGGGGCCCACAGGTTGACATCTATTCACACCTTAGTTTGCCCTTCCATTACCTAACTATCTAGTTAGTGGAGTGGGGCTGGACCTTCCAGCTCCTCCTTTCATACATTCGCCCTTGGCTCCCCCCCACACAGGTTAACCCACACCAGGGTTCCACCTAGGTGGACTATTTCCACCTGTGCTGTCAGTACATTCCTGCCTTAAGTGTTGATTAATCTCCTCCCTCCCCAACCCTTACATATCTCTTACCAGGACTTCGACCTAAGTCTCCCAAACATCCCTCCTGCCCACCCACTCCCCTGGGCTAGAAGTGGAAAATGTCCCGTTTACGAGTCTGCACACATAACTCCAGAGGCTTAAACTCTCCCTTCAAGAGGAGCTTACTCACTCGTATGCTTAACCATCACAACCCCGACGTCGTGTTTCTACAAGAAACACACTGGTTGTTAGAAGCTCTCCATAGATTTCATTCTCGCTCATATACGACCATAGAGTGCTCTTCATTCACAAAAAAAGCTAGAGGGACTGCAGTTATGATTCACAGGAGGGTAGCTTATGAGGAAATCCAGGTACTAAGGGACCCCCAGGCTAGATTCACTATAGTAGTTTGTAAGCTTGATCATGTCACACATACCCTAGTTTCAGTATACCTACCCAACTCTCACCAGCCTGCTTGCCTTAGGAAAATTCTGAGATTAATTGACCAACACAAACAGGGTAGAGTCATAATAGCGGGGGACTACAACATGATCTGGGACACTAATTTAGACCGCAAGATGCTATCCTCAACTAGGACCTCCTCCCAACTAACTCTCCTCTCCACACGTTTTAAATCAATCATGTCTGAATTTGGGTACTATGACATCTGGCGATCATTACACGCTACAGATAGGGATTTCACCCACTTCTCCCAGGCACACAAAACCTACTCTAGTTTAGATCATATCTTCTGCTCGGCGACGACCTTAGACTCAGTACTCCAATCTAGTATCCCCCTCTGCCCATGGTCTGACCACGACCCGGTACTCGCGGACTTACACACCAGTGATCCCTGTCTCCATACAAGCAGGTGGTCTCTTCCGCGCAATATCCTAGCAGATATTCCTTTCAGGGAAGAGCTACGAAGAGATCTTACAGAACTTATCCAACTTAATGATAATGGTCAGACAACTGATGATACACTCTGGGGAGCTATTAAGGCGGTAACCAGAGGCTATATCATCCGCAAGCAAGCCCGCATTAGGAAACTAGCTGGACTTTCCTTAGCCCAAGCCCATTGTAAACTTAGGCTGCTTGAATCCACTAACAGAGCCAACATTACCGAAGCACTGACCTCCCAGATCTCAGCCGTGCGCTCGCATATTAAACACCTAGAGCTGCGACGCACTCAAGAGAACCTCACAAAACTTAAGCAGTTATTTTATTATAAAGGTAACAGGGCTGATACTTTGTTGTTAGCACACAAATTGCGCCAGCGGAATAGCACATCTCGCATACACCAAATCTTTCACAACAACAAGACCCACAAACTCCCCTCGCAGATAGGGGACTGCTTCTCAGACTACTACTCCAAGCTCTACAACCTTGAGAGCACTGACATTAAAACCCCCGCCTCCACACAACAGATTAGAATATTTCTTGATTCTCTAAACTTACCGTCCCTAACGACGGAACAACAAGAGTCTTTGACCAACCCGTTTACCCAGTTGGAAATTAAGAACAGGTCATCCAGTGCCTTAAATCCCTTAAGGCCCCCGGCCCAGATGGATTCCCTGCACAGTTCTACAAAACCTATAGCCAAGAACTGATGCCGTTGCTCCTTAGGTTTTTTAACACTGCCAGACAAGAAGGAAGTTTTAAGCAAGAATTCTTGGAGGCTGAGATCATTATGATTCGAAAGCCAAACAAAGACCCCTCCTATTGCCCCAACTATAGGCCTATTTCGCTTATAAACGTGGATATAAAAATCTACTCCAAGCTTCTCACCAACCGAATATGCAAACTCCTGCCTACCCTAGTCAATCCAGACCAAGTAGGGTCTATACATAACCGTGAGGGCCCGGATAATACTAGGCGCCTTATCAATATTGTTTGCGAATCGACGAGAATTAAAAAGCCTTTCTCGGTTATCTCTCTGGATGCCGAGAAGGCTTTTGACAGAGTCAGATGGAGTTACCTCTGGGAGACTCTTGACGCCTTCAAATTTCCCTCTGACATACGACTCGCGATCCAAGCTCTATACTCCAATCCTACAGCAGCGGTCAGGGGGGTAGGGTTCCATTCAACTCCATTCCCCATTTTTAATGGCACGAGGCAGGGCTGCCCACTTTCCCTGCTCCTGTTTGCTCTGGCAATCGAGCCGCTTGCAGAAACAATACGCACCGACAGGGGCATAGTGGGAATTATACTATCTGGCTCCAAACACAACATCGCCTTGTTTGCAGATGACGTGACGGTGTTTTCTGCAGACCCACTTCGCACAATCCCTAGACTACTGGAAATTCTAGAGGCCTTTGGCTCTCTTTCCTTCTATAAGCTTAATGCCCCCAAAACAGAAATCTATTGGTGGGGTTTCCCCCAAAACTATGTCACAGCCCTCCAAAAGCAATTTGTCTTCAAATGGTCTAGCAAATGGATCACCCATCTTGGAGTCAAAATCTCTAATGACTTGAAACTGCTACAATTTCAAAGCGAATGCACAAAATTTATTTGGCAGAACAAAACTCCCAGAATAGCCCATAAAACCCTACAGTTTCCAGTCCAGTTGGGGGGTCTGGCTTCCCCATCCATAGTAAAGTACTACGAGGGAGCCATGCTCACGCACATCTCCCAGTGGGGAGTGCTTCATTCGCAAGATAGGTGGAGAGACATTGAACAAGCCTCATTACCCTTTGATATCTACCTAAAGGATCTAATCTGGACCCCGGTCCATAGCCGTAGAACCCTGAATATTCATAACTCTGTAGTTTTGGAGTGCCTGGCAATCTGGGATAAGATTCGGCACCATAAACTGATTGCGCCGCACCCTTCCCCGATCATCTCTATCCCAGTCCTCTTCACAGGCCTCGCAGAAACACACCCCAACACGTGGGCTCGGTTAGGTGTAAAGCAAGTCTCAGACTTTTGGTCAGAGACCAGCGGTGACGGATATCTCTCGTTGTCTAAGGACAGACCTCGTGGAGACATCCCGTCCTACCTCCACTTCAAACTTACTAGGATTAAGAGTTTCCTCTCTAGTTGGGGATTCTTCCCCTCCACTTCACATCAGCTTACCCCATGGGAGTCTGTGTGGAGAGGAGGGCGTAGACTCCATAAGCCTCTCTCGAGACATTATAGTCTGCTTGAGGGTACTGTACCCCCAGACCTGGCCCCACACCTGCGTAAGTGGGACACTATTCTTCACACTCGAATCTCAGCTAATGCTTGGCAGGGGTCCCTCACCTTAACAAAAAAATCATTGCATTGTGTGACAATGTTCGAAACCCACTACAAAGTCATTGCTCAATGGTACCTGGTCCCTACGCGGCTATCTAAGATGTTTCCGACATCTTCTCCACAATGTTGGAGGGAATGCGGCTCCCAGGGAAACATGCTCCACATATGGTGGGAATGCCCTAGGTTGACTCATCTGTGGAAACATGCTTCCGCACTCTGTCTGCTCTCAGGATTCAGCTACCCAAAAGCCCTGCCACAGCACTTCTACACCTAAATTTGCACGTCCTACCTAAACATCAGCAGATTTTCTGTGTTTATCTCCTGTCATCAGTTAAAACTAATATTGCCAGACGTTGGAAGAAAGCATCTCCCCCTAGTTGGCCCGATATTCTCCAAACAATGGCCTTCTTACACGCTATGGAAAAAGACATATTCTATAGTTTGCACAGAAGTGACCTTTTTGAAATGGTTTGGGCTGACTGGACAGACACACACGACACCACATGACTTCCCCAGGTTAGCGTTTAGGAATCCACGTTTCGTCTACCTTAGACGATTCCCGGTAGGAAATCCCCTCCCCCCCCCCTCTCCCACCCTTATAGATGAGCCCCCCCCCCTCCCACCCTCCTTTGATAATTGCTCGGAAATGTATCAACTTCTATCTTTGAAACATGAATGTTTCAGTTGTATTTTTCATACTCAAGTACTTTTTTTATATGTTATGTACTATAATGTGCAGGGGCCTGCGAGTCCCCAGTTATTGTTATATATTGCTTAAAATGAATAAAAATTATTTAAAAAAAAAAAAAAAAATCATAAACCTCTCGAATTCCATTTTAAGTGCAGATGAGATTTCGGTTTTGAGCTTGGGTTTGGGATTTGCGCCCAGTACAAACTTTAATGTCTTTGAAACCATTATAGATCTTAATCGCCTAATTAGGGATTTAACACTGAGGACATTTTTCTGGGGCAAGGACCAGCACATGCTGGATGCCGAAATCTCAGCAGACACTGACATTTGAAATATTTTAAATTAATTGTGTCCTATAATGGACATTATGAATTTTGAAGAGGCCTGTGACTATTTCTCTCTCCATGACCTTAATTTTGAATCTAATGTTCAATACAGCTTCCTAAAAACCACTCATGGTGGATTTAAGCCACAGTCAGTCTTTTATCCTACAAGAGAGAGAGGCCCTTTTTTAGAAGCCTTTCATCAAAGGGTAGAGGAGGACTTACTCATATTGTCTAGATGCCACAATGCTGCCCCCCCCCAAACCTTAGTCAAGGACAGAGGCTTGCTCTTGATTCTCTGAGTAAGAGAGATGAAATAGTGATTAGAGCTGTGGACAAGGGGGGGCAGCATTGTGGTACTGGACAAATTAGCCTATGTAGGAGAAGCTGAAAGACAAATCACAGATATAGAGGTCAATCTTCCTCTCCCTAGGGATCCCACGAGTATTTTTAAACTTCAGTTTTTGGATTTGCTGGACGATGGTCTGCAGGAGGGTATTATTGATCAGGACACATTTAATTACCTGTATGTGGATTCACCTGTCATTACTATCTTCCATCACCTCCCCAAGGTATATAAATCCTTGGAGGAGGTGAGGGGAAGACTATAGAGTCTCTGGGATAGGCTCTCTTTTTGAGAAAATGTCAGGTTGGATAGAGTCCCTCCTGCAGCTCATTGTCCAGCAATTACCATCTTATGTTAAAGATACCACACATCTGCTGACATGCTTGCAACAGGTTACTTGGAGCAGTGAATGCTCCTGGCTTAGAGTGGATGTGGTGGGTCTATATTCCTGCATTCCCCACTTTTTGTTCTAGAAGCAGTCTCATTTTCTCTGGATGTGTATATCAACTATGACCCCAAATTGAAAAAGATATATTTTGAAAACTCTGAATTTTCTTTTGGGTCATAATTATTTCAAGTTTGGTGATTCTTTTTTTCTCCAAAGGCGTGGGACCGCGATGGGAGCTAAGTTTGCCCCAGCCTATGTGAACATCTGCATGGGCTGGTGGGAAAGGACCCACGTCTTTGGAGAAACTAATCCATACAGGCATTTGATACGATCATATAAAAGATACATAGATGATCTTTTGTTTGTATGGTTAGGAACCAAATAGGAAATGGAAGATTTTGTTGCTTATTTAAATAATAACACTATCAATCTACAGTTTACATCCAGTTTTGAAAAATCAACAATTCCCTATTTAGACTTGTACTTGATGGGTGATCCTATTAACCAAAGTGTTATTACTGCACTATATAGAAAACCGATCACATCAAATACAATTCTGCATGCAAGGTCCTGAGGTTAGTTTTCTAAAAGAATCAGATGTGCTGAAAAAACAGCTTCAAGAAAGAGGGTATTCCAATAAGGTGATAAATAGAGCCTTCTTAGAGGGCAGTAGATTGGATCGGACACAGATGCTGCAGCACACAAGAGAACAATTGAATTCAAAGTTTGACAATACTAAACCAAAGTTTTTTTTCCAATTATAGTCCCCAATTTGGAGAAATCTGCAGCGTTATAAATAAGCATCTCCCTGTACTAACAGCGGAAGATAGTTTAAAGAATCTAGCCTGAGATGGAATAAATTGTATATCCAGAAAGGGTCGCACTATTGGTAATATTGTGGCTCCCAGTATGCTCAGAAAAACGACAACAAAAGGCAGTAGTTGGTTATTAATCAAAGGACATTTTAAGTGTCACTTTTCAAATTGCATAGCCTGTAGCCATGCAAATGTTACTAACAGTTTTCAATCGAAAACTACACAGAGAGTTTTTCTTTCATCAAGCTGCACCAATTGCCGTAACAAATATGTAATTTATTTGGTTGAGTGTACGCAGTGTAATAAGCAATATGTGGGGTGCTCCTCATGGGAAGCACGCTCATGTATCAGGGAACATCTTAACAATATAGACAAGAATATTGACGTGTCAGATTTGGTGCACCATTTCATATATCAACACAATAAATCTGTAGCTAGCTTTAGGTGGCAGGTTATAGAAAGCATAACTCATACCCCTAGAGGAGGTGACAGAATGCATAGACTTCTGCATAGAGAGGCGTTTTGGATATTTACCCTGCAAACGAGACGCCCAAAGGGCTTTAATGCAGTTGGTGACATTATAAACCACTGGCAACA
>NC_069501.1:524415355-524422855 GCF_027579735.1 Bombina bombina | reverse complement strand
ATACTATAAATAAGCGATATAAAGTGACAACGTAGTGAGTATGGAACATGGATATAGGCATAATATCTATATTTATCTGATTCTCAATTTCTGCATCAATATTATTACACATTAAAATATGTATAACGATACTGTTGTTACAATGTAACATGGTTATAGTCTAAATAGTTATATTTAATATCCACCTAGTGTTATCATCATAATTGTAATTAAAGTAAGAACAACATAATGACACAATAGTAACACTGTCTCCTGGTTTTATCGAGAGGTCGATATATATTTTTTTAATGTAAATATTGATATGTTTAAAAAAAAAAATCGGTGCTCTAAGTCTATCTTTAGCTGCCACCCTTATTCTCTATGTTGCTTTTTCTTTTCTAGTAAATATAAATCATGTTTTTCTTAATTGTATTATAATTTTTTATTTTAGAATAACATGGCATCTAACACTGATAACCTTAGCGGCAGAACTCTGATGCAGCTCAGTCAACAAGAGGTGCAAGAGATGGTATGAAAATGTAGTTATATAAGTCGATAAAAATAATTTTAAAGAAAATTAAATGTGGTTTATATTATTTATTTTAGATGCAAAATCTCATTAGAGAACGCAATGCAGATAAACAAAATATTAATGTCTCTCAAGCTCACCAATGGGACCCTATGAGAACTGCTGCTGAATTGGCCAGTCAATCAACAAATAATGAAAGTTCTGAAAATCAAAATCTTTCAATTGATGATTGTATCTGTCAGTATATGGCTGGGTTATAATACAATATATTTAATAATTATTCTTTAAAATAAACCCTCAATCAATATGCATATACTAGAAACCATAAAAATAATATACATTTCTGAATTCTTTTTATTAGTTAATATCTATAAACACATTGAAATATATTTGTAGGAACAAGAATATGAATCAATACTATACACGTTTAAAACTATTAAAATATGCTATGCATGCAAAGTTCATAACAGTTTACCTTTAGAGCTAGCCTTATTCACAACTGATTTTCATTCAATTAACACAATGAGATTCCAAGATATTAGCTACTAACATTAAGACTGGTACAATCAACTATATAGTTACAATTGATTCTAACACAATTCTAATTTAAAACATCAAAATAGTATCTATTATCTATGCAAAAACTAATTGTCCTTTGCTAATTTATCTAAGTTGAAATAAATTCTTAGTTACTTACAATTTAAAACCAATTCTGAGTTATAACTTTATATTTGCAAAGATAAACTACTTAGCATTAAAGACTTGTTTAAAAATGCAATTTTCCTTTAAATCTATTACCTATATTTAGTAACCTTTTTATACTTTACCAAAATGACCAAAATCGATAATGCAATTTTCAGAAAACTTCTTGTTTCATCTCAGAAGACAAATAAGTATATTTTGCAATCAATGAGAAAAGGTAGCTAGCCTTGCTTGTAAT
Organism: Bombina bombina; assembly: GCF_027579735.1. Lineage (NCBI taxonomy): Eukaryota > Metazoa > Chordata > Amphibia > Anura > Bombinatoridae > Bombina > Bombina bombina. Next base: position 524,421,407 of record NC_069501.1, on the reverse strand, counting down.
ACTTGTATTTCAAACACTCAGTAACCAGTTACAAGTTAGCTCAGCAGTATGTGTATTTCCTTTCTCTTGCATTACTTATATATGTTTTCAATCATTTGTGAAACCATGTGGGCGGCCATACGGAAACTGATCACCCCATTGGTCACCTGGGAAGCATCTCTCTGATTGGCCCTAGGCGAGGCATGGTTACCATCGGGGGGCAACATGACAAACCAACAGCAATACATTTAATAATTTCTAACATTTATCCCACACTGCCAATCCAAATATATTCACATGCAATGATTATATTAAACATACTATAATTTATTGCATTAATAAATCACAATATTAATTATAGATGGGGTAGTATCATATCATTTTTCTGATTACCCCAATACCAAACACATTATGTTTTTAACATTATATTATATCAAAGTAATTTATACTGCTAACTGATTAGCTTAAAATCCATTTAAAATGTCACCAGGTCATTTCCCCACATTTATATACAAACACAGCATATTTCACATTCTGTGTACTTCTTTATGGGACAACTACGTGTGTATTTGTTAACCATGCCTGAAAAATAAAAGTTTAGGTTATTTATATTTTTCATTTAGCAGACATTTATATTTAATAGTATACGAATAGACAATTTCATATCCATTAATGTTCTTCCTTTCATTTTCCATTAGCTCCCTGAAATACAGAGAAATGGTATTTATTTTGGAATAATTTAAACATTTTATATCTACTAATGCAGTTATTCATTTAATTTATTTCAATCTGAATTGCATTATAGGCATGTAATACAGTCTAAGGTATATATATTAAATATTTTGTCTGAATATATGTACATGTATATATATATATATATATATATATATATATATATATATATATATATTCATTTCTATGCTGTCTTTTAACAATGGGTTTAAGAGGATAATTTAAAACATGTGTTTTTGCTGGTCAAACTTTCATTGCTTCAATACACAGGCAGGGTTAATTAACAAGTCTATGCTAATCACTATGCAGTCAGAATTTTACTTGCTTATCTAGCTTTATGCCCAGAATGTGTTCTCCATACATTCCCTGTTTGCTACCACCTGCAAGGCTGTGAGCTTCAAAGGCTGTGTTAATCAGGAAAAAGTGTCTCATATCTGATTTCATATCCTGTGGTCTCACCAACTATATATATGAAAATTATATATATATATATATATATATATATATATATATATATATATATATATATATATATATATATACACATATTTTTATATTTATTTTTTTCATTTATAATGTTCATATACCCTGACATATCAGACTTGAAAATTTGGAATGGTGTATTTCTGGAAATTGCCATTTGATGCCTACGGTAATAGAAAGTATATGCTGTCGTGAAAAAGAAGAAATCCTGTATCACATTCTAGAAGGCAAATCCTGTATTTGTGATGCTCCAAACCACCATCAGGAAATCAATCAGGGTTTTCTAAACAGAGTGGCAGAAATAATTGGTAGTTTGGGACCTATGCGTGCACAGGCTAAAGAAGTAATTACTCAAAGGTATATCTATAATTTAAAGTTAATAATTGCATATATATGTGTGTATATAATGAACAATATCATCTAAATGTAAAATGAAAATATTATAGCCTTTATAAAAAAATTAAATTTATCTGTGAATATATATATATATATATATATATATGTATATATATGGCCGCCACTAGAAAGTTTGTGCCCCTGATTTAACCATTGATCAGGGCCCCCCCCCAACCCTTGACATGTTCAATTTTGGACCAAGTGAATAAAACGTATATGCACTTTATTCTTAAGTGTAGTCAAACTGTGAAATGTTGTAAAGTAGGTAGCAACACACAAACACAGAAACACACAGACACACTCATACACTGAAACACACATAATCACACATAACGATTCACATATGGATACTCTAGCATACACGCAAAGAAACACACAAACTCACTCAGACACAGACACCCAAACAGACACTCAGCACTTGTTTACATTGACCTGCCAAGTAATGAGTTAGACTAAAGTTTTGTCAAAAAAGGAGATTTACAAAACAAATTATGGAGTTCGGATTATCTTTTTGTCAATGAAGATGCCAACTAAATGATGACAACAGCATGCAGTGGCTGAAAGTAAGGGCCCTGAACTGCCTAAACAATAATTTAAAGGTTAAATGGTGGATTTGTGATTTCCAGAAAGGTCTCATTAGTCTCAAAGTCTGTAGAAATATTTGAATAATCATTAGTAAGGTCAAAATTTCCAAAAAAAGGAACATAAAATGTACACACACACACACACGCAAATTTAAACACAAACTTGCACATACACCAAAGGAAACACTGACAGAGACAGCCTCAGAAAACACAGAAAGACATACACACACACCCATATAAAAAAACACAAAAACATACACACAAGAAGAGAAAACTACATAAAACACAGAAAGACATACATACACACCCTCACTGAGACATCCACATAAAACACACAAAGACATACACACACTCTCACAGAGACACCCACAGAAAATGCACAGACATACACACACCCTCACAGAGATACCCACAGAAAACACAGGAAAACATACATACACACACACACCCTCACAGAGGCATCCACATAAAAAAGAGACATACACACCCACCCTCACAGAGGCATCCTGAAAAAATACACAAAGACATAGATACACACACCCTCAAAGAGACACCCATAGAAAAAGCACAAAGACATACGCACACACCCTCACAGACATCCACTGAAAATGCACAAAGACATACACACCCACCCTCACAGAGAGACCCACAGAAAAAAAATACATACACACTCATAGAGACACAAGCTAAAGCACTAAGACATAAACACAGACACCCACAGAAACACTCACATGAAGTAACATTTCTGCACATTTGCATCCCCTAAATCAACAGTGTGTGGCATGCATGATAAAAAAAATTGTAGAAATTAAAAGAACACTTTTTTTTTTTTTCAAACAAGCTTTATTTGACGACAAGAGTTATACAACATTGGGCATTACAACATGATAGAACTAGAACAACATAAACATAAATTAATACATACTGTTTGAGTCCTAACCATTTCGTAAGGTTATATCATTACACAGTGATCGGTAGGGGTTAGGGTAATGGAAATTAATCTCTGAATAATATAACAGCAAATTTTACTCTTGTCATTAGTTGCATTTTATTGGTCCCCTTAGATTTTGAGCTTGTCTCCTCGATCGGTAATGCTAGCTGCATTAAGAGTCTAGTAATTCAGACAAGTTATAAACTAACAGTTTTTACATCAGGCATTTATATAACGATATCACAGGAGGTACCCAGCATAAATTTTACACAGAGCTGGGTATATTTGAATACCTGATATCTTCACTCAGATGAGTGCATAAGTGAAAAGATGACAGTAAGAGAGAAGAAGAAGAGGGCAGGAAGGGGAGAGGGAGGGGAGGTGTAAAGGAAGAGTGAGAGAAAAAAAAATGGGGGGGGAGAGGGGGGGGAGAGCAGGGGGAGAGGGGGGAGGGGGGGGAGGGGGGGAGTCTATGGGGTCAGGCAGGGGAATTGAGACAGAGGGAATCGCTTCTAGGAGCTGGAGAATTACAATCCCCTACCCTCCCATGTTAGTGCCATCATTTCATGTGTAGCTAATTTGCCAGTTTTTAGGAAATGGTAGTGTTCCAATCTTAGTAAGTCCCCAACTCTAGCTCTCCACTCCTGAACACTGGGAACTTTCAGGTTCTTCCAATGGGCTGGAATGAGCGCTTTTGCTCCATTTAGCATCAGAATGAGCAGAAGGTATTTATCTTCCCCTCTTATCTTAGGTAGCTCATGGTAGATTAAGTATGTTGGTTTTGGGGGGATTATAATATTCAGAATTTTGCTCATTACTCCCAACACCTCCTCCCAGAAAGGTCGTATAAGCGGGCATGTCCACCAAATGTGGAGGAGAGATCCTTCCTCTCCACAGCCCCTCCAGCACCCCTCACCCGAGTGAGGGTAAATTTTGTGTAGTCTTAGAGGGGTTAAGTACCACCTGCTTAAGAACTTGTAATGCATTTCTTGCACTTTCGCAGAAATCGAGGCCTTTTTGGCTCTCATAAAGATCTTTGTCCCCTCTTTAGGTGATATTTCCACCCCTAACTCTGTTTGCCAAGTGACGGTGTACGTTGGGAGCGCAGATCCCCCCCTTGTCAGTGAGGTCTTATATAGTTGAGAGATAAGATGTGTCTGTGTTTGTTGTAAAGTACACAACACTTCAAATAGTGTCCTGTTTCTGGTCAGTGCCCCCCGCTCCTTGTGGGTATTGAGGTAGTGAGACATCTGTGCGACTCTAAACCATGACGTGAAGATGGCCCGGTCCCACTCCTCCAACTCAGCCTGTGATTTGAGTTTGTCTTGTTGTAGGATATTGGAAATGGTTATTTCTGCCAGACTATAAGTATCCCCCTGAGTATGTGGTTTAATTTCCATTCCCAGGTCTGGATTTTCCCTTATTGGGATATTTGGGATGCAGGGGTAGACACGTACGTGCCCTCCGCCATTAATTTGTCCCAAGATTTAAAAGTTTCAGCTATCATAGGATATAATATGGCAGATTCCGGCCGATTCCCCGCCAAGACCCAAGCCAAAGCCCCCACGTTTCAGGATCTCATTATCTATATGTATCCACCTCTTGCTATTAGAGTTCCTGCTCCATTCCACAATTCTCTGGAGAGAGATGGCTCTTTGGTACTCTCTCAGGAGGGGAGCTCCCAGACCTCCATTGTCTCTAGGTAGATATATTGTTTGTTTTTTGATTCTTGGTCTAATCCCGTTCCAGATATATGCCTCCATGGCTGTTTGGATTTGTTGGATATAGTGGGAGGCCACCGCAGCTGGGACCGTTTGCATAATGTATAACACCCTTGGCAAGATATTCATCTTCACCACCCCTATGCGGCCCATCCATGAGATGTTTTTTTTTTCCAGTTGGATAGGTCCTTACGAATCTCGTCGCAGATATTTTTATAATTCAGATCTACTGTCTCTGATATGTTGGACGTGAGTCTGATTCCTAAATATTTTATTTTATGTGTAGCAATCTTTATCGGGCAATTAGAACCGAGGGCGGCAAAGGCTTCTGCTGATTCTGATATATTTAAGATCTCAGATTTTTGGGGGTTGAGGAGAAAGTTCGAGACCTTCCCATATGCCTCAAACTCCGCTAATGCTGCTCCTAAGGAGTTAGCTGAGTCTGAAATTGTAAGGACGACGTCGTCGGCATACATAGATAATTTGTGCTCAGTGTTGCCCACGGTAAACCCCCTCACCGCCGAGTTAGCTCTGATTTTACTTGCCAGTACTTCAATGGTGAGGGCAAACAGGAGCGGCGAAAGGGGGCAGCCCTATCTCTTTCCGTTTTTAATCAGAAACTTATCTGAGAGAATGCCGTTTACTCTCACCCTTGCGTTTGGGGTTGAGTAAAGGGACATAGCTTTGTTTATGAAACTAGGCCCGAAGCCGAATTTTTGTAGTGTTAGCCAAATGAATGACCAGTTGACCCGGTCAAACGCTTTCTCCGCGTCTGTAGTGACCAGAGAGAGCGGCGTGTCATATACATGGGAGTGAGTTATTAGCTGTAGGACTTTAAGGGTGTTATCCCTGGCCTCGCGGGCGGGTATGAACCCGATTTGTTCAGTGGAGATTAGGTCTGGGAGGTATCTGTTTAGGCGGGTGGCCAAGACTTTTGAGAGTATCTTTACGTCTGAATTAAGTAAGGATATAGGCCTGAAATTCTCTGGTCTATCCAGGGACTTCACTGGTTTGGGAAGGACTGAAATGTAGGCCTCTAGCATGGAATTCGGGAGGTCCGGGTTATCCGCCAAAGAGTTGAACATATTAGTTAGTTCTGGGACAAGAATGTCTGCATAGTGTTTATAGTATTTGAGGCCAAAGCCATCGGGTCCTGGAGCCTTACCCGAAGGGAGGTCTTTAATGGCTTTTTGGACTTCTTCTTTTGTAAACGGGGATTCCAAGGA